>NC_092087.1:31304448-31309448 GCF_045679555.1 Salvelinus alpinus | reverse complement strand
CACACACACACACACACACGCGCGCGCGCACGCGCACGTACACACACACACACACACACACACACAGACACGCACGTACGCACGCACGCACGCACGCACGCACGCACACGCACGCACACACACACACACACACACACACACACACACACACACACACACACACACACACACACACACACACACACACACACACACACACACACACACACAGACAAACACACACCTTTCTCCTACGCCTATCCTTCTTTCCTCCCATTCCACTGTAGCCATGGTTTCATGCCTGTGTTACACAGTAACCCCAAACACACAGGGAGGGGGAGAGGGGGGCTGTCAATCATTGTTTGATCCGCCCTAATCCACAGGTAAGACAGGAGCTTTACCGCTGACGGAATACTGTAGCTGTCGTGGCAGGGCAACACAGACACACACACGCATACACACACAAACTTCCAAATACATGCACTCACAGAAATTGTACACCAAATACACCTTTCTCTGATTACATCCAATAAGCTGTCTGTGGTTACCACGGACAATGAGGCAAGGAGATAGGGAGTGTGTTGTTGTGTTCCAGGCTGATATCTCAGAAGACATACACTCGTACAGGTAACTGCCAAAATAAAGGAAACACCAACAGAATGTGTCTTAGTAGGATGTTGGGCCACCATGAGCCACCGGTAAACACACTCACACACACGCGCACACACACACCCTTTAAACTCCCTATGCTCCTTTGAGCTCTCGTTCTCCATGGACGACGTGAGTAAGACATTTAAGCATGTTAACCCTTGCAAGGCTGCCGGCCCGGACGCCATCCCTAGCCGCGTCCTCAGAACATGCACAGACAAGCCTGCTGGAGTGTTTACGGACATAGTCAATCTCTCCCTATCCCAGTCTGCTGTCCCTACTTGCTTCAAGATGTCCACCAATGTTCCTATACCCAAGAAAGTGAAGGTAACTGAACTAAATGACTATCGCCCCGTAGCACTCACTTCTGTCATCATGAAGTGCTTTGAGAGACTAGTCAAGGATCATATCACCTCCACCCTACCTGACACCCTAGACCCATTGCAATTTGCATACAGCCCCAATAGATCCATGGCTGATGCAATCGCACTGCACACTACCCTATCCCATCTGGACAAAAGGAATACCTGTGTAAGAATGCTGTTCATTGACTTCAGTTCAGCCTTCAACCACATAGCACCCTCCAAGCTCATCATTAAACTTGGTGCCCTGGGTCTGAGCCCGCCCTGTGCAACTGGGTCCTGTACTTCCTAACGGGTCGCCCCCAGGTGGTGAAGGTAGGCAACAACATCTCCACTACGCTTATCCTCAACACAGGTGCCCCACAAGGGTGCGTGCTCAGCCTCCCCCTGCACTCCTTGTTCACCCATGACTGCATGGCCACGCACACCTCCAACTCAATCATCAAGGACCTCAGCCACCCAAGCCACAGCCTGTTCACCCCACTATCATCCAGAAGGCAAGCTCAGTACAAGTGTATCAAAGCTGGGACCGAGACACTGAAAAACAGCTTCTGTCTCAAGGCCATCAGACTGTTAAATAGTCATCACTAGCTGGCCTCCACCCAGTACCCTGCCCTAAACTTAGTCGTTGTCACTAGCCGGGTACCACCTGGTTACTCAACCCTGCTCCTTAGAGGCTGGCCACTTTAATAATGGAACACTGGTCACTTTAATAATGTTTGCGTACTGTTTTACTAATTTTGTATGTATATCATGTATTCTAGTCAAGGCCATTCTATTCCATTATTGCTGTATACATGCTATTCTATCCTACGTATTCTACAGATATACTATATATTCTATCCACATAGTGTCCATAATATCTACACATCACATACATCACATCACATATATATATATATATATATATATATATATATATATATTCCGAACTCCGACATTGCTCTTCCAAATATTTCTATATTTCTTAATTCCATTCATTAACTTTTAGATTTGTGTGTATTGTTGTGTATTGTTAGATATTACTGCACTGTTGGAGCTAGGAACACAAGCAAAAAATGTGTATGCGACCAATATATAATGTTATTTGATTTGATTTGAGACCCCTCATTCAAAATCACTGAGATTTCTTCCTTCTTCTAGCCATGGTAGCCAAAATAATGGGCAGCTGGGCATTTTTATACATCACCCTAAGCATGATGGGATGTTAATTGCTTAATTAACTCAGGAACCACACCTGTGTGGAAGCACCTGCTTTCAATATACAATGTAACCCTCATTTACTCCAGTGTTTTCTTTATTTTGGCAGTTACATGTATTTTGAGATCTGGCCGTGGACCCCCTGCAGTACCTCCGCAAACCACACTTTGAGAACCCCTGCTCTAACCATAGAAGACCTCCATTTATGTCTATAGTGGAAAACAGGGTGGATTGTTTAGCCTTGTCCAAGGCCATTACAGTTCTGAGCCACATCTGGGGCCTCTACTGGTCAGATTCCAGCCATAGTATACACTACAGTACTGTTCTGAGTTAGATTCTCTCTCATACAGACACACACACAAACACACACAAACACACACAGACGCAAGGCACTCCAGCTGGTGGTAAAGACGGTCGAGTACATCACTGGGACCGTGCTCCCACCCATCCAGGACATCTACTCGAAACGGTGCCTAAAGCAGGAAGTACCAGTGACTCGCTCAATACGGAAGTGGTCAGATGACACGGATGCTACACTACAGGACTGTTTTGCTAGCACAGACTGGAATATGTTCCGGGATTCATCCAATGGCATTGAGGAGTATACCACCTCATTCACCGGCTTCATCAATAAGTGCATCGACGGCGTCGTCCACACAGTGACCGTACGTACATGTCCCAACCAGAGGCCAAGGCAACATTACAGCATTACAGGCAACATCCGCACCGAGCTAAAGGCTAGAGCTTCTGCTTTCAAGGAGCAGGACACTAATCCGGACTCTTAAAAGAAATCCCGGAAATGCCCTCAGTTGAACCATCAAACAGGCAAAGCATCAATACAGGACTAAGATTGAATCCTACTACACCGGCTCTGATGATCGTCGAACGTAGCAAGGCTTGCAAAATATTACAGACTACAAAGGGAAACCCAGCCATGAGTTGCCCAGTGACGAGAGCTCACCAGACAAGCTAAATGTATTTTATGCTCGCTTCGAGGCAAGCAACACTGAAGCATGCATGAGAGCACCAGCTGTTCCGGACGACTGTGTGATTACGCTCTCTGCAGCCGATGTGAGCAAGACCTTTAAACAGGTCAACACTCACAAAGCCGCAGGGCAAGACGGATTACTAGGACGTGTACTCAAAGCATGTGTGGACCAACTGGCAAGTGTCTTCACTGACATTTTCAACCTCTCCCTGACCGAGTCTGTAATACCTACATTTTTTCAAATAGACCACGACAGTCCCTGTGTCCAAGAAAGCGAAGGTAACCTGCCTAAATGATTAACGCCCTTAGCACTCACGTCGGTAGCTTTGAAAGGTTGGTCATGGCTCATGCAGGAAGCATCATGCCAGAAACCCTAGATCCACTCCAATTTGACCCAACAGATCCACAAATGACGCAATCTCAATCGCACACCACCTGGACAAAAATAACACCTATGTGAGAATGCTGTTCATTGACTACAGCTCAGTGTTCAACACCATAGTGCCCACAAAGCTCATCACTAAGCTAAGGACCCTGGGACTAAATACCTCCCTCTGCAACTGGATCCTGGATTTCCTGACAGGCCGCCCCCAGGTGGTAAGGGTAGGCAACATCACATCTACCACGCTGATCCTCAACACTGGGGCCCCTCAGGGGTGCGTGCTTATTCCCCTCCTGTATTCCCTGTTCACCCACGACTGCGTGGCCAAGCACAACTCCAACACCATCATTAAGTTTGCTGACGACACAACTGTCTCATCATTGTCAGTGATCAGGCCTTGTCTGTGCATGCTCTGAGGACGCGGCTAGGGATTGCGTCCGGGCCGGCAGCCTTGCAAGGGTTAACATGCTTAAATGTCTTACCCACGTTGTCCATGGAGAACGAGACAATGATGAGACAGCCTATAGGGAGGAGGTCAGAGACTTGGCAGTGTCGTGCCAGGACAATAACCTCTCCCTCAATGTGAGCAAGACAAAGGAGCTGATCGTGGACTATTGGAAAAGGAGGGCTGAACAGGCCCCCATTAACATCGACGGGGCTGTAGTGGAGTGGGTCGAGAGTTTCAAGTTCATTGATGTCCACATCACCAACAAACTATCATGGTCCAAGCACACCAAGACAGTTGTGAAGAGGGAATGACAACACCTTTCCCCCTCGGGAGACTGAAAAGATTTGGCATGGGTCCCCAGATCCTCAAAAAGTTATACAGCTGCACCATCGAGAGCATCCTGACCAGTTGCATCACTGCATGGTATGGCAACTGCTCAGAATCTTACCGTAAGGAGCTACAGAGGGTAGTGCCTATGGCCCAGTACATCACTGGGGCCAAGTTTCCTGCCACCCAGGACCTATATACTAGGCGGTGTCAGAGGAAGGCCCAAAAAATTGTCAAAGACTCTAGTCACCCAAGTCATAGACTGTTCTCTCTCCTACCACATGGAAAGCGTTACCGGAGCGCCAAGTCTAGGACCAAAAGGCTCCTACACTCTCCTACCCCCAAGCCATAAGACTGCTGAACAATTAATTACATTGACCCCCGCCCCCCCTTTGTCTTTATACCACTGCTTATTATCTATGCATTGTCACTTTACCCCTACCTACATGTTCAAATTACCTCAGCTAACCTGTACTCACACACATTGACTCTGTATAGCCTCATTATTGTTATGTCATTTTCTTGTGTTACTTTTTTATTTATTTTTTTACTTCAGTTTATTTAGTAAATATTTTCTTAACTCTATTTCTTGAACTGCAATGTTAGTTAAGGGCTCATAAGTAAGCATTTCACGGTAAGGTCTACACCTATTGTTTTCGGCGCATG
>NC_092087.1:31281948-31301948 GCF_045679555.1 Salvelinus alpinus | reverse complement strand
AGTGCATCTCAAGGTTAGGGGATTGTAACTGGAGTGTTGTGTGTCCTTCAGTGTCCAGTCCCTGTATTCTGTCTAGTGCCTGAAGAAAAACGTTATTGGTACTTAAAAGATTGTGTGCATGTGTGTCCGTGAGTGTATTTAGGAAAAACAACTTCAATGGCAGCTGCTGTGCTTGCTTCACACAAAAGGACACAGCCTTTGAAATACAAAAGCACTCTGTATCACATTATCCTTTATGCACAATAAACATGGCAAAAATATTTGCCATCCCAAAGTTACAAAGGACAGTGTAACATTCAGCTGCAGATAAACCAGTTTTAACATTGAATAGTGTTTAAAGCTTCAGGAATTCTAACAATTATGTTTTTCACTTATTTTACCTGGTAAATGACTGAGGCAGTTTCTCATTTACAGTTTCTTAAAATTGCTGACAAGCATTAACCTGTACTAAGATACTTTTTCTAATCTCTTAATCTCTTAACACAGCAACACACCTACAGTACATCACGCAATTAGCCAAATTGTAAATTTTCTGCTCAAAACCACATTTAGTTCATTAAATACTAACTCTACATTTTAAAGTGCTAAAAACTTTCTCTACATACATTAACTCTTCCAAAACACGGCAAACCCTACTCAATGTCTAATCATTCAGTCACAACACTAGCACGTTTTCTATCCAAGAGGAACATACACTGCTCAAAAAAATAAAGGGAACACTTAAACAACACAATGTAACTCCAAGTCAATCACACTTCTGTGAAATCAAACTGTCCACTTAGGAAGCAACACTGATTGACAATAAATTTCACATGCTGTTGTGCAAATGGAATAGACAAAAGGTGGAAATTATAGGCAATTAGCAAGACACCCCCAATAAAGGAGTGATTCTGCAGGTGGTGACCACAGACCACTTCTCAGTTCCTATGCTTCCTAGCTGATGTTTTGGTCACTTTTGAATGCTGCTTTTCCTATGCTTCCTAGCTGATGTTTTGGTCACTTTTGAATGCTGGCGGTGCTTTCACTCTAGTGGTAGCATGAGACGGAGTCTACAACCCACACAAGTGGCTCAGGTAGTGCAGCTCATCCAGGATGGCACATCAATGCGAGCTGTGGCAAGAAGGTTTGCTGTGTCTGTCAGCGTAGTGTCCAGAGCATGGAGGCGCTACCAGGAGACAGGCCAGTACATCAGGAGACGTGGAGGAGGCCGTAGGAGGGCAACAACCCAGCAGCAGGACCGCTACCTCCGCCTTTGTGCAAGGAGGAGCACTGCCAGAGCCCTGCAAAATGACCTCCAGCAGGCCACAAATGTGCAATAATGGTATTGTCCACAACAGACGGATGTTGTGCTGATTGTGTTTAGAGTTTTGAAAATGTGATTACAGATTTGGCAAAAGGATGTTAGTGATTGTAAAAAAAAACTGTAAAGCAACAGTGCAGAGTTTGAGAGGAGAGGAGACGAGAGGGGAGGAGACGAGAGGAGTCAAGAGGGATAACCAGGTGACTGTGGTAGTATGAGTATATACAGGTCGACTCTTTTGGCAGGATCCCAGGGGTTAACATCAGGGGGCCAAGGGATTTTTCATTACCACTGACAGTCACGACTGGACATAGAAGAGGGACAGTTTAAGTGACGCTCAAAGAGGACAGCATATGTGATCCACAGAGAAAGGATATACAGTGCCTTCAGAAAGTTTTCCTACCGTTTGAATTATTCCACATTTTGTTGTGTTACAGCCTAAATTCAAAATGGATTGAACAGAAGTTTTTTTCTCACCCATATATACACAATATCCGATAATGACAAGGCGAAAACATGATTGTAAACATTTTAGCAGATTTCTTGAAAATTAAATACAGAAATAATGTGTCTAATATATATAAATATTCACACACCTGAGTCAAGCTGTGTTTGAATTCACTGCTCGATTGAGGGACCTAACACATATTTTACACTATATATACAAAAGTATGTGGACACTCCTTCAAATTAGTGGGTTCGGCTATTTCAGCGACACCCCTTGCTGACAGATGTATAAAATCGAGCACACAGCCATGCAATCTCCATAGACAAACATTGGCAGTAGAATGGCCGTACTGAAAAGCTCAGTGACTTTCAAAATGGCACTGTCAAAGGATGCCACCTTTCCAACAAGTCAGTTAGTCAAATTGATGCCCTACTAGAGCTGCCCCGGTCAACTGTAAATGCTGTTATTGTGAAGTGGAAACGTCAAGGAGCAACAACGGCTCAGCCGCAAAATGGTAGGCCACACAAGCTTACAGAATGGGACCCCGGAGTGCTGAAGTGCCTATGTAACCGGTTGTTGATGTGTGCAGAGTGTCCCTGGTTCGAGCCCAGGTAGGGGCGAGGAGAGTGATGGAAGCTATACTGTTACACGTAGCGCATAAAAATTATCTGTTCTCGGTTGTAACACTCACTAATGAGTTCCAAACTGACTCTGGAAGCAACGTCAGCACAATAACTGTTTGTAGGGAGATTCATGAAATGGGTTTCCATGGCCGAGCAGCCGCACACAAGCCTAAGATCACCATGTGCAATGCCAAGTGTTGGCTGGAATGGTGTAAAGCTCACCACCATTGGACTGGAGCAGAGGAAACAAGTTCTCTGGAGTGATGAATCCCGCTTCACCATCTGGCAGTCCGGCGAATATGGGTTTGGTGGATGCCAGGAGAACGCTACCTGCCCCAACTGTAATGTTTGGTGGATGAAGAATAATGGTCTGGGGCTGTTTTTCATGTTTTGGGCTAGGCCCCTTAATTCCAGTGAAGGGAAATCTTAACGCTACAGCATACAATGACATTCTAGACAATTCTGTCCTTCCAACTTTGTGGCAACAGCTTGGGGAAGGCCGTTTCCTGTTCAGCATGAATATGCCTTGTGCACAAAACGAGGTCCATACAGAAATGGTTTGTCGAGATCAGTGTGGAAGAACTTTACTGGCCTACACAGAGCCCTGACCACAACCCCATCGAACACCTTTTGGATGAATTGGAACGCCGACTGCGAGCCACCCCTAATCCATCAGTGCCCGACCTCACTAATGCTCGTGGTTGAATGGAAGCAAGTCCCCACAGCATTGTTCCAACATAGTGGAAAGCCTTCCCAGAAGAGTGGACGCTGTTATAGCAGCAAAGGGGAGACCAACTCCATATTAATGCCCATGATTTTGGAGTGAGATGTTCAACGAGCAGGTGTCCATGTAGTGTATGTGTGGGATACAGAGATGAGATGAGTTATCCAAAAATAATTGTAAACAATATTATTGCACACAGAGTGAGTCCATGCAACTTATTAAAAAAAGATATATATATATAATAATTTAACCTTTATTTAACTAGGCAAGTCAGTTAAGAACAAATTGTTATTTACAATGACGGCCTACCCCGGCCAAACCCGGACGATGCTGGGCCAATTGTGCGCCGCCCTATGGGACTCCCAATCGCAGCCAGATGTGTTACAGCCTGGATCCGAACCAGGGACTGTAGTGACGCCTTTTTTACTCTTGAACTTGCCATAACGAAGGGGTGGAATACTTATTGACTCAAGACATTTCAGATTTTCATTTCTATTTAGTTCAAAACATTTTGAAAAAACATAATTCCACTTAGACATTATGGGGTATTGTGTGTAGGCCAGTGACAAAAAAATCTGAATTGAAACCATTTTATTTTCAGGCTGTAACACAACAAAATGTGGAAATTGTCAAGTGGTGTGAATACTTTCTGAAGGCACTGTGGTGTCAGCGGCAGTTGGGAAGTGGCCTCTTTCACTGTCACCCAAACGGTCCAATGGGCAAGCGGAAGCAAGAGGGGCAGGGACAACCAAGTGTGTGTGTAAAAGAGAGGCTGATATACCGCCCTGTCTCCCGGGGTGACAGTAACTCACAGGCAACATGATCAACCAACAATAAATCTAAAGGAGCCATCCCAAGCCTGCTTTCTGACACACACACACACACAGGTACGCACACACACACACACACAGCGGGTCATTATATCATCCCTTGTGTCCCTCTCTCACATCATCCTTCCATTACAGAATAATGGGCCGTAGAGAAGAGTAGGGTTTCCCTGTGGGGCTCAATACATCATTATTTATTACAGACAACAGAGAAGCACAGCACCTCACTATCCTTACTGCAGCCTGTCCCTGTCACTCTCTACAGCAGGAGAGGAGAGGAGAGGAGAGGAGAGGAGAGGAGAGGAGAGGAGAGGAGAGGAGAGGAGAGGAGAGGAGAGGAGAGGAGAGGAGAGGAGAGGAGAGGAGAGGAGAGGAGAGGAGAGGAGAGGAGAGAATCTGAGGAGAGAATCTGAGGAGAGGAGAGGAGAGGAGAGGAGAGGAGAGGAGAGGAGAGGAGAGGAGAGGAGAGGAGAGGAGAGGAGAGGAGAGGAGAGGAGGGAAGGGGAGGGGGAGAATCTGAGGAGAGGATAGGAGGGGAGGGGGAGAATCTGAGGAGAGGAGGGGAGGGGGGAGAATCTGAGGAGAGGATAGGAGGGGAGGGGGGAGAATCTGAGGAGAGGAGGGGAGGGGGGAGAATCTGAGGAGAGGATAGGAGGGGAGGGGGGAGAATCTGAGGAGAGGAGGGGAGGGGGGAGAATCTGAGGAGAGGATAGGAGGGGAGGGGGGAGAATCTGAGGAGAGGAGGGGAGGGGGGAGAATCTGAGGAGAGGAGGGGAGGGGAGAGTGTAAAGTCTATTCCTGGTTCTGTAAACTCACAGTGTGTTTTATATGTGACAAAGACACACGTCACACTCGTAACACAGAGGGGTAAAGTACATCATGTACGTGCTACATGACACGTGACAACAGGCTATAATTCACCACTTTAAGTCCACATTTCCATTTTGTCATGTCTGAGCGCCGGTCATGCTGTTGAACAAAGTTTGACACAATTAAAATTCAAATACAATGTGGTAGAGGTGGTGTGTTTTGCACCAAATGTATCATCATCATTTCATTATGATCGACAATAACTTTTGAACATCAGATCAGCAGTTACTAACCTCAATTCCAGCTTCAACTTTTAATAATCTGCCCAGGGCTCTTTGTGTAATTCCGATCCAATTTCTGGGCTACCGAAGCGGAAGGAGAGGGGGTCCTGTCGAGATTAAGGTGAATGGAAAACCGGCCACCTCTTCCCACCATTCTATGGAGAGATGATGGAGAACCTTCGACTGCGAATTTGCTATCAACGCGACATCAAAGTCATTTTCAACCTCTCCTTGTCCCAATCTGTAAACCCCACATGTCTCAAGCTGACCTCCATCATTCATGTTCTCAACAACTCTAAGGCTATCTGCGACAATGACTACTCACAGTTATTTAATTTTTTATATTTTTTTATTTCACCTTTATTTAACCAGGTAAGCTAGTTGAGAACAAGTTCACATTTACAACTGCGACCTAGCCAAGATAAAGCAAAGCAGTGTGACACAAACAACAACAGAGTTACACATGAAATAAACAAGCGTACAGTCAATAACACAATAGAGAAAAAAAAAGAAAGTCTATATACAGTGTGTGCAAATGGCGTGAAGAGGTAAGGCAAAAAATAGGCCACAGTAGCGAAGTAATTACAATTTTGCAAATTAACACTGGAGTGATAGATGAGCAGATGATGACGTGCAAGTAGAAATACTGGTGTGCAAAAGAGCAGAAAAGTAAATAAAAACAATATGGGGATGAAGTAGGTAGATTGGGTGGGCTATTTACAGATGGGCTATATACAGCTGCAGCGATTGGTTAGCTGCTCAGATAGCTGATGTTTAAAGTTAGTGAGGGAAATATAAATCTCCAGCTTCAGCGATTTTTGCAATTCGTTCCAGTCATTGGCAGCAGAGAACTAGAAGGAAAGGCGGCCAAAGAGGTGTTGGCTTTGGGGATGACCAGTGAGATATACCTGCTGGAGCGCGTGCTACGGGTGGGTGTTGTTATCGTGACCAGTGAGCTGAGATAAGGCGGAGCTTTACCTAGCATAGACTTATAGATGACCTGGAGCCAGTGGGTCTGGCGACGAATATGTAGCGAGGGCCAGCCGACTAGAGCATACAGGTCGCAGTGGTGGGTGGTATAAGGGGCTTTGGTGATGGATGGCACTGTGATAGACTGCATCCAATTTGCTGAGTAGAGTGTTGGACGCTATTTTGTAAATGACATCGCCGAAGTCAAGGATCGGTAGGATAGTCAGTTTTACGAGGGTATGTTCAGCAGCATAAGTGAAGGAGGATTTATTGCGAAATAGGAAGCCGATTCTAGATTTAATTTTGTATTGTAGATGTTTAATAGGAGTCTGTAAGGAAAGTTTACAGTCTAGCCAGACACATAGGTATTTGTAGTTGTCCACATATTCTAAGTCAGAACCGTCCAGAGTAGTGATGCTCGTCGGGCAGGCGGTTGCGGGCAGCGATCGGTTGAAGAGCATGCATTTGGTTTTACTAGCTTTTAAGAGCAGTTGGAGGCCACGAAAGGAGTGTTGTATGGCATTGAAGCTCGTTTGGAGGTTAGTTAACACAGTGTCCAACGAAGGGCCAGATTTTTTTAGAATGGTGTCATCTGCGTAGAGGTGGATCAGGCAATCACCCGCAGCAAGATCGACATCAGCGATATATACAGAGAAAAGAGTCGGCCCGAGAATTGAACCCTGTTCAATTGGCGGTTATGATATCGTTTAGTACCTTGAGGGTGGCCGAGGTGCACCCGTGACCAGCTCGGAAACCGGATTGCACAGTGGAGAAGGTACGGTGGGATTCAAAATGGTCAGTGATCTGTTTATTAACTTGGCTTTCGAAGACTTTAGAAAGGCAGGGCAGGATGGATATAGGTCTATAACAGTTTGGGTCTAGAGTGTCTCCCCCTTTGAAGAGGGAGATGACCGTGGCAGCTTTCCAATCTTTAGGGATCTCAGATTATACAAAAGAGAGTTTGAACAGACTGGTAATAGGGGTAGCAACAATGGCGGCGGATCATTTTAGAAAGAGAGGGTCCAGATTGTATAGCCTGGCTGATTTGTACGGGTCCAGATTTTGCAGCTCTTTCAGAACATCTGCTATCTGGATTTGGGAGAAGGAGAAGCTGGGGAGGCTTGGGCAAGTAGCTGTGGGGGGTGCGGCACTCTTGGCCAGGGTTGGGGTAGTGAGTGAACCAAGGGCTATGTCTGTTCTTAGTTCAACATTTTTTGAAAGGGTTATGCTTATTTTAGATGGTGAGGAAAGCACTTTTAAAGAACGACCAGGCATCCTCGACTAACGGGATGAGGTCAATATCCTTCCAGGAAACCCGGGCCAGGTCGATTAGAAAGGCCTGCTCGCAGAAGTGTTTTAGGGAGCGTTTGACAGTGATGACGGTTGGTCGTTTGACCGCGGACTCATAGCGGATGCAGGCAATGAGGCAGTGAACGCTGAGATCCTGACTGAAAACAGCAGAGGTGTATTTGGAGGGCAAGTTGGTCAGGATAATATCTATGAGGGTGCCCATGTTTACGGATTTAGGGTTGTACCTGGTGGGTTCCTTGATAATTTGTGTGATTGAGGGCATCTAGCTTAGATTGTAGGACTGCCGGGGTGTTAAGCATATCCCAGTTTAGTTCACCTAACACAACGAACTCTGAAGATAGATGGGGGGCAATCAATTCACATATGGTGTTCAGGGCACAACTGGGAGCTGAGGGGGGTCTATAACAGGCGGCAACAGTGAGAGACTTATTTCTGGAGAGATTAATTTTAAAAACTGTTTGGGCATAGACCTGGAAAGTATGACAGAACTTTGCAGGCTATCTCTGGAGTAGATTTCAACTCCTCCCCCTTTGGTAGTTCTATCTTGACAGAAAATGTTGTAGTTGGGTATGGAAATGTCAGAATTTTTGACAGGATTCAGACACGGCAAGGACATCAGGGTTGGCGGAGTGTGCTAAAGCAGTGAGTAAAACAAACTTATGGAAGAGGCTTCTGATGTTAACATGCATGAAACCAAGGCTTTTTTGTTAACAGAAGTAAACAAATGAGAGTGCTTGGGGACACGCAGGGCCTGGTTTGACCTCCACATCACCCGAGGAACAGAGGAGGAGTAGGATGAGGGTACGGCTAAAGGCTATCAAAACTGGTCGTCTAGTGCGTTGGGGACAGAGAATAAAAGGAGCAGATTTCTGGGCGTGGAAGAATAGATTCAGGGCATAATGTACAGACAGGGGTATGGTGGGGTGCGGGTACAGTGTAGGTAAACCCAGGCACTGAGTGATGATAAGAGAGGTTGCATCTCTGGACGTGCTAGTTATGCTGGGTGAGGTCACCGCATGTGTGGGAGGTGGGACAAAGGAGGTATCTGAGGCATGTTGAGTGGGACTAGGGCAGTCCTTCTCAAATAGTGGGGCGCGCCCCCCTGGGGGGGCTCGGAGCGATGCCAGGGTGTGACCCCGGGGAACATGCTTTTTTTTTTGCTGCAGGGAGTTTTTTTTTTTTTGCACCGAACAAGAGCACACAGCACAGAGCAGGAGATATGAAGTGCAGATAACAAACCCTTAAGAGACACCATGGAAAAATATTTAACAGGGATGAAAAGAAAGGCGGAGAGAGACGGAGATAATGAGACAAACGTAAGTCTCCCGAAAGCTAAGACGAGGAAATATGATGACGCGTATGTAGCGCTTCGCTTCACTGTGACTACGGTGGGAGACGAGGAAAGACCGGTATGTTTACTGTGTCTAAAAATGTTGGCAGCGGACAGCATGAAGCCAAATAAATTAAGGCGTCACTTAAAGACATTACACCCCAATCACGCTGATAAGCCGCTTGAGTTTTTTCAGCGAAAACGTGCCGAATATTGCCAACAATCGTCCCGCTTTGTGAATGCTACTTCAGTAAACCAGCGAGCACTGTTAGCATCATATAAGGTGGCAAATTGCTCAGTGCAAAAAATCCTCACTCCATAGCAGAGGAGCTGATACTACCTGCAGCATTAGACATCGTCTCTGTCATGCTGGATGACACAAGTGCTGCAAAAATAAAAACTATGACTTTCTCATTTAGATTTTTTTTAAATCAGCACAAATTGTTTTATTCATTTTTGTTTTATAGGTCAAAGTGTTTCATATATTGTGCTCCTGAGTTAATGTTTCTGATCAATTTGAATTTATTATTATTTATTGATTTGATTTGATTTTTCAGTATCAAATGGTAAAAAAAAATGTACAGTTTAAATAAGGCTTGATTTTTTATTTTTTTATTTCAGGCAAATCAATGCACTTTAAGTCTTTTCTGTTACAGACTAAAAAACAATTATTCTTTGTAAGTTTATCTAAATCTTTCTTTTTTGTTTTCTTTAATGTTAATAGGGATACAATGTTATGCAGAGGTGTACTTATAACAATTTTATAGACAAATGATACTATTTACAGTCGCGGCGGAGAGTTGGGGGGCGCGAAATGTTTATTTCATCCTAGGGGGGCGTAACAGAAAATAATTGAGAAGCACTGGACTAGGGGCTCCGCAGTAAACTAAAACAATGATAACTATCCTAAACAACAGTATACAAGGCGTATTGACATTTGAGAGAGACATAAAGCGAGGCATAACACAATCACAGGTGTTGATTGAGAGAGCTAGCTAAGACAACAACAGGCAAGAAAACAGCAGCTAATTAGCTAAGACAACAATAAAAGGTAAAATGGCGATGAATGGGCAGAGAGGGTTGGTTAACTACACACAGGGCCTGAGTTCGAGGCTGGGGCTGACAGATAAACAAAAATAAACAAAATGGAGTACCGTGATTAATGAATAGTCCAGCAGGCATCAGCTATGTAGCCAAGTGATCATAGGGTCCAGTGAACAGCAATAGATGGAACAGGGAAGCCGTGGAGTAGTCGTTACTACGCTAGAACGTGGGAGACACACCGTTTAAAGTTAGCAGGCCGGGGTAAGCAGAAGCGTCTGCTCCGACATCCGGCAAATGCCGGTTGAGGGCAGAGCGGATGGAGTTACATTGGCAGACCAGTCGTGGAGGTACGGCGGGGGGCCGTGTCGACAAAGGGTCCAGTCCAGATGGCGAAAGAGGTACTGTAGTTGTAGTAATTTAGTTTGCTAGCCGGGAGATGCGCCTGGCTCGCGGCTAACTGGTGCTAGCTTCAGGTAAGGATAAGGATCCGGTAGAGTAGTGGATTCTAGCCATGTTGCGGTAGAGTCTAGGAGGCAACAGCAGTGTAGCTAAGTGATCACTGAGCAGGCCGGGATGTGGGCCTGGCTCAGGGCTAGCTTCGGGGATGGGTCACTCGGTGGCAGCTAGCTAGCTGTGATGATCAGGAGTAATGGTCCATGGTTTACGGCAGGAATCCGGAGTTGTAGTGGAGAAAACAGTCTGATACTGGCAGGCTGGCAAGTATTATCCAGGCTAAAAACGTCTGGTGTCTGTGCAGAAGGTAAAGGCCGCTAGCAGTGGCTGACAATTACTAAATAGCTAGTAGCTAATTAGCTGGTTAGCTTCTGATGGAGGTTCTGGCTATGTTATGACACACATCAACTCCATCATCCCAGACACCCAAGACAAACTCCAATTTGCATACCGCCCCAACAGATACATAGACAATGCAATCTCAATTGCCGTCCACACTGCCCTCACCCACCTAGATAAGAGGAATACCTATGTGAGAATGCTGTTCATTAACTACAGTTCAGCGTTCAACACCATAGGCCACTCCAAGCTCGTCACCTGGGACTGAACACCTCCCTCAGCAACTGGATCCTAAACTTCCTGGCGGTCCGACCCCAGGTGGTCTACATGGACGGGGCTGCAGTAGAGCAGGTCGAGCGCTTCAAGCTCCTCGTGTCCAACTTACTAAGGACTTAAAATGGTCTACACCCACGCATACAGTTGTGAAGAAGGCGTGGGAGCTCCCCTTCCCCCTCAGGTGGTTAAAAGGATTTGCCATGGGCCCTCAAATCCTCAAAAGGTTCTCCAGTTGCACCATTGAGAGCATGTTGACTGGCTGCATCACTGTTTGGTATGGCAACTGCACCGCCCTCGATCACATGGCACTACAGAGTGTGGTACTGACAGCCCAGTACATCGCTTGGCCTGAGCTATCTGCTATCCAGGAACTTTATATCAGGCGGTGTGAAAGAAAGGCCTGGAAAATTGTTAAATACTCCACCCACCCAAGAAATAGACTGTTCTCTATGCTTCTGTACGGCAAGCAGTACCGGAGCAACAAGTCTGACACCAACAGGCTCCTGAACAGCTTCTATCCCAGAGTCAAAAGACTGCTAAATATGGATACACAGACTATCTGCATTGACCCTTCTATTTTATGACACTCACAGGACTCTACAAACTCACTCACACACACTCACACTCCAACACACACACACACACTTAATTTGCCCACACACACATAACATGCACACACATTCATACTGACTCTACAAACACTCCCACACACTCACATACAATCATCATATACGCTGCTGTTACTCTGTTTATCATATATCCTGATGCCTAGTCACCTTACTCCTATACATATCTGCCCCTACTACTCCAGTATCCCTCACATTATAAATATGGTATTGGAACTGACTCTGGAACTGACTCCGTATGCAGCTTACTTTATTTCTCGTGTTCTTCTTATTTCTATTTCTGGTGTGTTTTTGTTCTATTTTAATTATTTTATAGTACTACTGATATTGATTACTGCGTTGTTGGGGAAGAGCACCTGATAATAAAAACTTGAAAAACAAACAGAGGGTTAAATGGCATATATACCCAGAAACACAGCTATACAGTCCCTTGCTTCAGAACAAATGTACTGTGTAAGTTGAGACCCAATTGAAGGCAAGTGGAAGTGGGTTTTGTTCAGATTCTTGGAGCACACGGGTAGACAAGGCTCTCTAGGCTCTCTGCTCCCAGCCCCTGGCCTTTATTAACAGCCTGTCTTTAATGAGAAAATGAGGGGCCTTTACTCCAGGGCCTACAGGAGCCTAAGGTGTGTGTGTGTGTGTGTGTGTGTGTGTGTGTGTGTGTGTGTGTGTGTGTGTGTGTGTGTGTGTGTGTGTGTGTGTGTGTGTGTGTGTGTGTGTGTGTGTGTGTGTGTGTGTGTGTGTGTGTGTGTGTGTCCATATGTACAGTATATGTACCTGTGTGTAAGTGGGTTGCCCATAGGCCCAGACAAAGCCTGGGGAACGGGTAAGTGGGTCGCCCGCCCTCCACTGCACCCTCAAAGGATCCTCTCTGACTCCTGTCCCCTTTATTATTAGAGCTGGTCTGGGTGTGTGGGGACTAGAGGAAGCAATGCCGCTCCTTATAGACCCACAACCATTAGAAACACTATCACAGTAGCCTGTTAGGAGCTCAAGGCTGGTAGATTGTATTGGGTAAATGCTGAATGCTATTTTCGGCTTTTGCTCAAAGCAGTGGACAAAGGTACAACGAAAAAAAAAGTTTAATTTCAAAGCTCTTAATTTTGGACGTGAAGTTTAAGAGCATGGTTGTACGTCTTCTATAACAATGTTGTCAGGAATATTTTTTAAATAAAGATCCATAGAGTTTCTTAGGTGTCTGTGCAGCGGAAAAGTCATACATACATTACAATTATATATTTTACTTAATAAGGACTGAATGCTCAGGCTACCAAGCTTTGCTAGGACAGAGAGACACAACTTCAATTAGCACTGAGGTGTGAAGCGAGAGGTGTCAAAGCCTTTGAAACCAACAAATCGCAGGCTACCCCCACCCAGATCCAGAGTCCAGAGGCCTTGAAGCCCCCTCCTGCTGTTCAAAGACCATCCACTGCCATTTCCTACAAGAAATCTGCCACCAGAAATTAAAGCTTCTCCCAAGTGGGTGACACCTATTCCCATTGCCTGCGTCTGCCCTGGCAGTTCTCTCTCTGTTTATTTATTTTATTTTTATTTTACCGTTATTTTACCAGGTAAGTTGACTGAGAACACGTTCTCATTTGCAGCAACGACCTGGGGAATAGTTACAGGGGAGAGGAGGGGGATGAATGAGCCAATTGTAAACTGGGGATTATTAGGTGACCGTGATGGTTGAGGGCCAGATTGGGAATTTAGCCAGGACACCGGGGTTAACACCCCTACTCTTACGATAAGTGCCATGGGATCTTTAATGACCTCTGTGAGTCTAACCCCAAGAAGTTCTGGAAAACAGTAAAAAATCTGTAGAATAAACCCTCCTCCTCACAGCTGCCCATGTTCCTTAAAGATGATGATGTGGTTGTTACTGACAAGAAGCACATGGCTGAGCTCTTTAATCACCACTTCATTAAGGCAGGATTCCTATTTGACTCAGCCATGCCTCCTTGCCTGTCCAACATTTCCTCATCTCCCACCCCTTCTAACGCGACTATCCCCGATGCTTCTCCCTCCTTTCCCCCTGTCCCGCTACAAAGTTTCTCCCTGCAGGCAGTCACTGAGTCCGTGGTGCTAAAGGAGCTCCTGAAAATTGACCCCATCTGGGTCAGATGGTTTAGACCCTTTCTTCTTTGCCTCTTAAGGATATGCCTCTTTTTTTCAATTTTCACCTAAAATGTCATACCCAAATCTAACTGCATGTAGCTCAGGCCCTGAAGCAAGGATATGCATAATCGTGGTACCATTTGAAAGGAGAATATAACACAATAGATCTGGTAAAAGATAACCGTTCTTTTGTATTTTTTTTGTACCATTATCTTTGAAATGCAAGAGAAAGGCCATTGTAACGGGTGTCGTCGGAAGGAAGAGACCAAGGCGCAGCATTCTTTGAGTTCCACATAATTTAATAACGAAGTGAAACTTTGAAAGGACAAAACAATAAAAGAATATAATGACCGAACAGCTTCGATGTGCAAACTACCGGCACATAAATAAAGAACAAGATCCCACACAGGAGGGGAAAAGGGCTGCCTAAGTATGATCCCCAATCAGAGACAACGATAGACAGCTGCCTCTGATTGGGAACCACACTCGGCCAGAAACAAAGAACTACAAAACCTAGAAATAAAGAACATAGAATGCCCACCCAAATCACACCCTGACCAAACCAAAATAGAGACATAAAAAGGCTCTCTAAGGTCAGGGCGTGACAGCCATAATGTATTATTCCAGCTCAGGTGCTTTTCATGTTCAAAATTGTGCACTCTCCTCAAACAATAGCGTGTTATTCTTTCACTGTAATAGCTATTGTAAATTGGACAGTGCAGTTAGATTAACAATAATTTAAGATATCAGATATGTGGTGTTGGAGGGCCAGTAGGAGGCACTCTTTCCTCTGGTCTAAACAAAGATCCCAATGCCCCAGGGCAGTGATTGGGGACACTGCTCTGTGTAGGGTGCCGTCTTTCGGATGGGACGTTAAACGGGTGTCCTGACTCTCTGAGGTCATTAAAGAGCCCATGGCACTTATCGTAAGAGTAGGGGTGTTAACCCCGGTGTCCTGGCTAAATTCCCAATCTGGCCCTCTACCATCACGGTCACCTAATAATCCCCAGTTTACAATTGGCTCATTCATCCCCCTCCTCTCCCCTGTAACTATTCCCCAGGTCGTTGCTGCAAATGAGAACGTGTTCTCAGTCAACTTACCTGGTAAAATAACGGTAAAATAAAATAAATAAATGTCTATGTCCTGGGAAATGTTCTTGTTACTTACAACCTCATACTAATCACATTAGCCTACGTGAGCTCAACTGTCCTGTGGAAGGGACACCTATCCTGAAGAAGTTTTAAGGTTGCTGCCCCTATCATCGCCAAGCCTATCTCTGACCTTTTTAACCTGTCTCTCCTTTCTGGGGAGGTTCCCATTGCTTGGAAGGCAGCCATGGTTCGTCTGGCTGGGGGAGATCAAGCTGATCCTAACTGTTGTAGGCCTATTTCTATTTTGCCCTGTTTATCAAAAGTGTTGGAAAAACTTGTCAATGAAGGTCGTCAATGATGTCACCATTGCCCTTGATTCCAAGCAATGTTGTGCTGCTATTTTTATTGAATTGGCCAAAGCTTTTGATACGGTAGACCATTCCAGTCTTGTGAGCCAGCTAAGGAATATTGGTGTCTCTGAGGGATCTTTGACCTGGTTTGCTAACCACCTCTCTCAAAGAGTGCAGTGTATAAAGTCAGAAAATCTGCTATCTCAGCCACTGCCTGTCACCAAGGGAGTACCCCAAGGCTCAATTCTAGGCCCCACACTCTTCTCAATTTACATCAACAACATAGCTCAGGCAGTAGGAAGCTCTTTCATCCATTTATATGACGATGATACAGTCTTGTACTCAGCTGGCCCCTCCCCGGATATTGTGCTAAATGCTCTACAACAAAGCTTTCCTAGTGTCCAACAAGCTTTCTCTTTTTTATAAAAAAAAATATTTCACCTTTATTTAACCAGGTAGGCCAGTTGAGAACAAGTTCTAATTTACAACTGCGACCTGGCCAAGATAAAGCAAAGCAGTGAAAAAAAAACACAGTCTTACAAATGGGATAAACAAATGTACAGTCAATAACACAATAGAAAAATCTATATACAGTGTGTGCAAATGTAGTAAGATTAGGGAGGTTAGGCAATAAATAGGTCATAGTGGCGAAATAATTACAATTTAGCATTGACACTGGAGTGATAGATGTGCAGATGATGTTGTGCAAGTAGAGATACTGGGGTGCAAAAGAGCAACAAACAAAAAAATAACAATATGGGGATGAGGTAGTTGGGTGGGTTATTTACAGATGAGCTGTGTACAGGTGCAATGCTCAGTAAGCTGCTCTGACAGCTGATGTTTAAAGTTAAAGAGGGAGGTATAAGTCTCCAGCTTCAGTGATTTTTGTAATTCTTTCCCGTCATTGGCAGCAGAGAACTGGAAGGAAAGGCGGCCAAAGGAGGAGTTGGTTTTGGGGAGGACCAGTGAAATATACCTGTTGGAGCGCGTGCTACGGGTGGATGTTGCTATGGTGACCAGTGAGCTGAGATAAGGCGGGGCTTTACCTAGCAAAGACTTATAGATGACCTAGAGCCAGTGGGTTTGGCGACAAATATGAAGCGAGGGCCAGCCAACGAGGGCATACAGGTTGCAGTGGTGGGTAGTATGTGGCACTGTGGAAGACTATATCCAATTTGCTGAGTAGAGTGTTCTACCAAAGTCAAGGATCGGCAGGATAGTCAGTTTTACGAGGGTATGTTTGGCAGCATGAGTGAAAGAGGTTTTGCTGTGAATAGGAAGCTGATTCTAGATTAAATTTTGTATTGGAGATGCTTAATGTGAGTCTGGAAGGAGAGTTTACAGTCTAACCAGACACCTAGGTATTTGTAGTTGTCCACATATTCTAAGTCAGAACCATCCAGAGTAGTGATGCTAGTCAGGCGGGCGGGTGCGGGCAGCGATCAGTTGAAGAGCATACATTTAGTTGTACTTGCATTTAAGAGCAGTTGGAGGCCACGGTCGGAGTGTTGTTTGGTATTGAAGCTCATCTGGAGGTTTGTTAACACAGTGTCCAATGAAATTCCAGAAGTATACAGAATGTTGTCGTCTGCGTAGAGGTGGATCAGAGAATCACCAGCAGCAAGAGCGACATCAGTGATATATACAGAGAAAAGAGTCGGCCCGAGAATTGAACCCTGTGGCACCCCCATAGAGACTGCCAGAGGTCCGGACAACAGGCCCTTTGACAAATTGAACTCTATCTGAGAAGTAGTTGATGAACCAGGCGAGGCAGTCATTTGAGAAACCAAGGCTGTTGAGTCTGCCGATAAGAATGCGCTAATTGAGTTGAAGCCTTGGCCAGGTCGATGAAGACAGCTGCACAGTACTGTCTTTTATCGATGGCCGTTATGATATCATTTAGGACCTTGAGCGTGGCTGAGGTGCACCCATGACCAGCTCGGAAACCCGATTGCACAGCGGAGAAGGTATGGTGGGATTCGAAATGGTCGGTGATCTGTTTGTTAACTTGGCTTTTGAAGACTTTAGAAAGGCAGGGCAGGATAGATATAGGTCTGTAACAGTTTGGGTCTAGGATGTCTCCCCTTTTGAAGAGGGGAATGACCGCGGCAGCATTCCAATCTTTAGGGATCTCAGATGACATGAAAGAGAGGTTGATGAGGCTAGTAATAGGGGTTGCAACAATTGCGGCGGAGAATTTTGAAAGAGAGGGTCCAGATTGTCTAGCCCAGCTGATTTGTAAGGGTCCAGATTTTGCAGCTCTTTCAGACTTTTTGGAATTAGTGCTACAGGATGCAAATTTCTGCTTGAAAAAGCTAGCCTTAGCTTTCCTAACTGACTGAGTAGATTGGTTCCTGACTTCCCTGAAAAGTAGCATATCACGGGGACTACTCGATGGTAGTGCAGTCCGCCACAGGATGTTTTTGTACTGGTCAAGGGCAGTCAAGTCTGGAGTGAACCAAGGGCTATATCTGTTCTTAGTTCACCATTTTTTGAATGGGGCATGCTTATTTAAGATGGTGAGGAAAGCACTTTTAAAGAACGACCAGGCATTCTCTACTGACAGGATGAGGTCAATATCCTTCCAGGATACCCGGGCCAGGTCGATTAGAAAGGTTTGATCGCTGAAGTGTTTTAGGGTGCGTTTGACAGTGATGAGGGGTGGTTGTGTGTCCGCGGACCCATTACGGACGCAGGCAATGAGGCAGTGATCGCTGAGATCCTGGTTGAAGACAGCAGAGGTGTATTTAACCTTTTTCTGAACACCTCCAAAAACAAATGTCATGTGGTTTGGTAAGAATAATGCCCCTCTCCCCACAGGTGTGATTAATACCTCTGAGGGTTTAGAGCTTGAGGTAGTTACCTCATATAAGTACTTGGGAGTATGGCTAGACAGTACACTGTCCTTCTCTCATCACATATCAAAGCTGCAGGCTAAAGTTAAATCTAGACTTGGTTTCCTCTATCGTAATCGTTCCTCTTTCACCCCAGCTGCCAAACTAACCATGATTGTTGGATTACTTGTTAGATATTACTGCACGGTCGGAACTAGAAGCACAAGCATTTCGCTACCCTCGCATTAACATCTGCTAACCATGTGTATGTGACCAATAAAATTTGATTTGATTTGATTCAGATGACCGTCCTTCCCATGCTAGATTACGGAGATATAATTTATAGATCGGCAGGTAAGGGTGCTCTCGAGCGGCTAGATGTTCTTTACCATTCAGCCATCAGATTTGCCACCAATGCTCCTTATAGGACACTGGACTCTATACTCCTCTGTAAACTGGTCATCTCTGTATACCCGTCGCAAGACCCACTGGTTGATGCTTATTTATAAAACACTCTTAGGCCTCACTCCCCCCTATCTGAGATATCTACTGCAGCCCTCATCCTCCGCATACAACACCCGTTCTGCCAGTCACATTCTGTTAAAGGTCCCCAAAGCACACACATCCCTGGGTCGCTCGTCTTTCAGTTCGCTGCTGCTAGACTGGGCAGTTTTATCTCAATCTCTTCATTCAAAGATTCAAATCATGGACACTCTTACTGACAGTTGTGACTGCTTTGCGTGAAGTACTATTGTCTCTACCTTCTTGCCCTTTGTGCTGCTGTCTGTGCCCAATAATGGTTGTACCATGTTGTGTTGATACCATGTTGTTGTCATGTGTTACTGCCTTGCTATGTTGTTGTCTTAGGTCTCTCTTTATGTAGTGTTGTGTTGTCTCTCTTGTCATGGTGTTTTGTCCTATATTTATATGTTATTTATTTATTTAAATGTTTTAAATCCCAGCCCCCGCCATTGTAAATAAGAATTTGTTCTTAACTGACTTGCCTAGTTAAATAAAGGTTAAATAAAATAAATACATATTTATCATATATGTTGACAGTCACATTTTCACCCACAAAAATGTGTACACACAGACACAACTACACACACGTTCAAACGCTGTAACATCCTACTATAAAAGCAGTCTGCTAAGGAAATGTTGACCTCTGCAGCTCTAGAAGAATGTATTCTTCTGCCTGCCTGTCACACACACAAACACACACACACACACACACACACACACACACACACACACACACACACACACACACACACACACACACACACACACACACACACACACACACACACACACACACACACACACACACACACACACACACACACACACACACACACACACACACACACACAGGCCCCCTTGGCAGGCTGTTCCCACATTAACAAACAGAGCAGGTCTTTGTAGTGCAGGGCTGTAGCACAACACCACAACACAAATCAGCAAGAGTCCCTGAGGTAACCTCTTTCTATCTGTATCTGTTGCTGTCTCTACCCGCTCTTTCTTTCTCTTTTTCTTTTTCTCTCCCCCCTTTCCCTCTCTCGCCCTCGCTCTCTCTCTCCCTCTTCCCTCCCTCTGTCTTGTCAACCATCAGGTCCTGACGTCTCCTTTTATGTTATCTGGCCACTGAGTTGGGAGATGGAGGGAGAGACGGAGGGAGAGATGGAGAGAGAGACGGAGAGAGATGGGGAGAGAGACGGAGAGAGATGGGGAGAGCCTCAGTGGGCTTTGAGCGCTGTTTGATTCCTGCTAGATAATAGCTAGTTCGCTGTCAGCCACAGGATGATCACTTAAATCCTTAATCACTGCCTGTCCACTCACATGACACTTATTTTAGGCTTCCTCTACCCGTTCTCTCTCTCCATCTCTCGCTCAATTCATCCCTCCCTCCCTCTCTCTCCACTAACATTAATCCCATAAGCAACAGAAAAGCAGTTCCTCAGATGGGTATAGATGAGAGGGGGAAGAGCGGAGGGAGGTAATGTCAGCAGGGGGTGAATAGGTGGATGGGAGGGAGCGAAGGGGAGGGGGAGAGGGGAGAGATTCTAAACATACTATGTGTTGTGAGGTGTTGGTTTACTTGCTTAAGCCCTTCCTTTACTTTTGAAGAGAGAAAAGGGGGGCAGAAGGATTTAAGAGAAAGAGGAAGAGAGAGATGGCAAAGAAAGAGAGAAAGAGAAAATATAGAGAAATGGGGGGAGAGATAGAGTCGTGAGGAGAACCTTTC